>NC_092364.1:7599051-7629023 GCF_030848805.1 Temnothorax longispinosus | reverse complement strand
AAACATCTTGATAAAAAATAGCAAAATACAATAATTGCGAGAACGAACTGTATTATAAAAAATTTCTATTCAGTAACTATTTACCATTATTTATTGACACGTTTACTCTCACTTCTCTTTCCGCTAACAAAAACGCCACATGTTACATCATTTTTCTTTTTTTATTTAAGTAAATATATATCAGATGTCACGTCACATTTCCGCGGATTGAAGGTGACTTCTTTTATCTTCGGAATTAATGAAATATAACTGAATTTCAACGCAATATTTCATGTGGGATCGTTGTCCGTTTGACCGTTACGTGCTTGTAAGTCGTCTTTCTCCTTGATCCAGCGTTTAATTTCCACGAGGGCGTTCGCTCTAGTCTCATCAGTCTCGTTCAAATATGTCGCTGCATGTAACTTATCCGCGCTGGTCAGCTTTTTCACGCAAAGCGTAACACTCTCTACACTGTCGTTGTGGTCACTTGTATTTGCCATCGTAATACCACGAGATGCTTTGTTCGCTCTGGAGGATAATTTACGTCTGAGAGCCGCAGAGATGCTCTGCCCTGCTCTGCCCTGCTCTGCCCCACGCACGATCAACAAAAAATGATCAGCAGACTATAAGGTGAACAACGCGTGCTCTTTCAGGATGTATATGTTAATTATGAAATAATTTCTGCTATGAATCAATCAGCTATGAGCAATCGCGCTACGAAGTATAGACGCGGTGATGATTCTAATGGATATTGATACTTATCCTCGAGAGAATAAGTCGCAAAGAAATGTTAAATTTTATATTCTTTACATTACGCTTTTAATCTTTTAAGTAAAATGCATATGTGCTGAAATTTTATTAAAAGATTATAGTTATATCATTGCTTTCTAGTTGCACATATAAAATAAATAAAATAAAAAACCTGATGTTTATAATTAAAACGATAAGGCGATTTTAAAAAATAATTTGTAAGTTACAAGCGAGCATGGAACGAGTTTCTCTTCTTATTCACATAATTTAAGAATATAAAAAATTTTTATGAATTGAACCTTCGAATAGATCCGCTCTTCTGCATCACGTTAACGGCAAAGACGCTTGCGTAACGAAAGAGAAAGAGAACGATTTATTTTCTTCGGTAAAAGGCAAAATAAAGTATGGCCAAGGTAAACTACTTTATTATTCGGTTTAAGTAAAACTAAACGATTTATTTTATACAAAATTAAATACTTCCTGGCATTATTATTTGTTTCAACGGGTCGACAATCGGTTTGAATTGTCTCTCGAGAGCTATCTCGTTTTCCATACTGCCGGTTTTCAACGCTCTGTATTTTTTGCGTATCGATGCACGCGTTTTAGCGATCTGCCGCGCGGTCTTCTTTCGGTCAACGGTGTCTTTCGCGTCGCTCATCGCTCTCGGAACGTTCGAGAGCTACTGATCGCTCTACAGTACGGCAAAGTCGTTGAATCCTCGTCTATATCTGCCGTTTTGTAGCGCGCTGTTTTTGTCTATCACCACGTACCTGCGCTGCCAACACTCGCGACACAACGCGCAGAAATCTTCATACGACATATCGGGGCTCACGTGATCGTCGTACACGTGTTTTAGATCAGTTCCGTCTTGTCTAAACAGGATCAACAGATTCGCGTTGTCGCGTATTAGATGCTTCGGTACTTTAGCGTACGTTTGACAGAGGTAAAAACAATCGATATTTGAATGTCGACCCATAGCGAAGTACTCCCTGATTGCGTCCTGTTTGTCACAGACCACGTCGTCGAACACGAATATCGAACCGGGGAGCGCCTCGCTGGGCGGCACGACGCGCGACGTCGCGATTATTGGAGAACGCGCGATAACCGATCTCGTCCATCGATTCCAGCAGACTCTCGAGGTAACGATACTTCGGCTGATGCAGAGATTTCGAGTACATGTATACGTTTTCGAAACGCAGACCGTGCGGACTTTCCAATAAGCTTATCAACACGTTCGTCTTACCGCAATTGGAAGGGCCGCAGATGACGCAACGTATCGCGATCGGTAAAAGAGGGCCGTGTCGACGCATTTCTCTCGACGTTAAACCCGACGTCAGTCGCGTCTTGCAATCGAGATTCGACATTCCTATCGCCGACGGTTGTCTCACGAATCGCATTGTTACGCGCGTGCGCGCACACTTGCCCTATTTATACGTACGTTCGATCGGTATACGCCCTCAGTTACCGCAATGTTTTTCGTCCTGGCGGATAAACGCGATATTCTCGGTGTTCGCGAAATTGCTGATAAATCCCGACGATGGGAGCGGGATGAGAAGGACGCGCGTGGAGGGTGTTAACGAATTATGCACTTTATTTTTTTGTGTAACTCAGACCTCAGTCTGAGCCGTCTTTAATATGTCAAAATTGTTACAGTCTGACCTGAGAATCGATGAGCGGTGTATAAATGAGAAGTCCTTGTTTGGTTTGTAATCGAGATACAATTATATTAATTGCAATCCTCTTCGTTGGTGATTAGCCCGTGAGCCGGTGAGACACGTGGCGGTCGGCACTCGCGCACGTGTGAGCTTGAGCCGTCGTGTTGATGCACCAGAGTTAATGAGCGGTCTATTTCAGTTTATGATACGATCTGTAACAGCGTGGGCACTGCGATGTGCACGATTAATCAGAGTCACTGATCAAAAAACGTACCGAGCACACTTATGCGACTTGTCACCGCGCGGCCATTTGTACCATTGAAACCGAACGCGAGGAAGACGTTGGCGATGAGCGCGCCCGTGCGGGCGCAAGCTGCCGCGGTGATCGAGCGTCGTTACCCGATCGATGCTGCCATCTGATCGGACGGCGCAGCGTTAACTGAATCTCGAACACTCGGTCTGTCCGCCGAGCAACTGAAATTCGTGCCGAAGATTTTTCTGCTGCGCAACTTTTCCGAGTAAGTTGATCGACTGTGGGACAAATTGCCCGTTCATCTGAGGACGGATCCCGACGTACGGGACTGTCGTCCGTGTTTGGAACATTACAATCGTTTGTGGCAAAGAACGCACATAGACGGTCCACCATCGCTCATAAGGGATTGCGGTGCATGTCGCGCGCAGCGGCGCGAAGCACTGGCAGCGGCCTCCTCAACAGAGCGATAAACGCGCTACCCGTCGAATTACACATACCCGGCTATCAATTCTGCGGGCCGGGTACTCGTCTCGCCAAGCGACTAGCGCGCGGTGATCGAGGTATCAATCCGTTGGACGAGGCGTGTCGCAAGCACGATATCGCTTACTCGCGAAGCAGTGATCTCGCCGATCGACACGTCGCCGATCGAGCGCTAGCCGAAAAGGCGCGCGAGCGTATCACGGCGAGCGACACAACCCTTGGCGAGAGAGCCGCCGCGACCGCCGTATGGGCTGCTATGAAAACAAAAACGAAATTGGGCATGGACATGAGAAAGAGGAAGAGGGGAGCGATAACGAGGAAGAAAATTCTCCCGTTGGCGAAACGCGGGGGTCTCCTACCCTTTCTACCGATATTGGGAGCGCTCGGATCCCTGATCGGTGGAGCGGCTGGCGTGGCCAAGGCGGTGAATGACAACAGGGCCGCTCAACGTCAGCTCGAGGAACTGCAACGTCACAATCGCGAGGATCGCGCGATTGGAGGGTCGCGGACTGTATCTCGCGCCGTACAAACGCGGTAGTGGCGTGACGAGCAGAAGACGAACGAGAACGGGTAAAAAAAAACAATCGTCGAAAAAGACACTGACGACGCTGATTTGCCGACGTTCAGCGTCACGACGAACGAGCAATTGAATCGGTCGCGCGCCTTTCGCGCATACCTTTCTTTAGGGGCGTGTTTATGCGCGACGCGTTGCCGACGAAAGTGCGTCGCGACGAGAGCGGAATCGTGAATCTCGACGACGCGGAGGGCCCGGGTACGCACTGGGTCGCCTATGCGAAGAGGGACAACAACGCGATCTACTTTGACAGTTTTGGAAATCTTCGACCCCCGAGGGAACTCGAACGATATCTCGGGAGTGTACAACCGTCGTTCGTATCAGAGCATCTGCGGTCAATTGTGTCTGCGGTTCCTCCGAGACGTCGACTGGAAACGTCTCTGACGATGAGAGAGGGAGAAACAATCTTGCTATGTCGCTGACTCTCTCGCTATCCGGAAGAAGCAGCGTCCTCTCAGCCAGCTACTTTTCCGCTCTGGATCTGAGCGGGGGCGAATACGAGATAGGCCTCGCGAATTTCAAGACGTACAACACGATACCGAACATTGACTCCACGAACAATAGATTTTACTTTGATATCAACGACTTGATCGCTATTCCCGAAGGATCGTACGAACTGGACGCTAGAGATAGATACCTGAGAACAGCTATCCTCCGCAAGAAAAGTACGAAGAAGAAAGACGATTACATATACGTGGATGATAACAATGACGACCGCGAGAAAAGCGAACGCTCGATAATTTTACGCGCTAACGAGAACACTATGAGAAGCGAGATCAAGTGTGCCTATAGAGTTGACTTCACCAAATCGAACAACGTTGGCTCTTTGTTAGGTTTCTCGACACGTCGCGTACTCGAGCCGAATAAATGGCACGCGTCCGACAAACCGGTGAATATTATGCGCGTGAATATCATTCGCGTGGAATGCAACGTCACCGCGGGAGCCTATAGCAACGGCAAGCCGGCACACACGATACACGAATTCGCCCCGAACGTTCCACCGGGATATAAGCTGTCGGAGACTCCGACGCAGATAATTTACCTTCCGGTCATCGCGCGGAGTGTCACCGATATAACGTTACGCGTCGTGGATCAGATCGGACGATTGATCGACTTCCGCGGGGAGGAGATAACGGTTCGACTACACGTGCGTCGCAGAAAATAAAACAAAAATACAAAATCGGGTGCGGATATGTGCGTGCGCGTAAGACGAAAGGAACGCGCAGACCGATTGTGAGAGAGAAGAAGAAGAAGAAAAACGGACTGAGCGCTGCGAACGTCGCTTTTCTACAATCTCTGGGATTCGTCGTGAGGAACAATCATGACCGACATCTTGAGTATCGGAGGTGAGCCGATCTTCGACGATCGCATCGTCAAGATCGAGACTCACACTTACAATCCATATGCCAATACCACGTTCGGGCACAGCGACGAAATACGAATTCCGATATAACAGCAGGATCTGCACACTCTACCCTGCGAAAGTTTTCTGTACATCGAGGGAGTACTCTCCGACGGCGTTCCGGAAAAGGATTCGGATACGACGATGGACAACAATTGCGTGGCGTTCATGTTCGACGAGATTCGATACAAACTCAACGGCGTGGAGATCGACAGGAACAGAAACGTCGGAATAACCAGTTCGATCAAGAATTTCGTGTCGCTGACCACCGAGAGAAGCAGGAAGCTGCAAAACGCTGGATGAATTGTGATCAATGAATACGTGGGACCTCGTTCGAGAACTAGAATCGGCGATTTCAATTTCTGCGTACCCCTTAACGTTCTGCTAGGTTTTTGCGAGGATTACAAACACGTGGTGATAAACGCGCGACACGAACTCATTCTGATACGTTCCCAAACCGACGCTAATTGCATCGTCACAAAACCGGAACGTCACAAGAATCCTACGATTACTCTGTTGAAAGTGCAATGGCGAATGCCGCACGTGGTGCTAAACGACGTCAATAAATTGTCTTTTTTACGAACGTTGGAGAGCGGACGATACCTAAGTATGGGCTTCCGCTCGTGGGATCTGTACGAGTACCCTTTGCTCCAAACCACGAACAGGCATTCGTGGGCTGTGAAAGCAGCGACGCAGCTTGAGAAACCGCGATACGTCATTTTCGCGCTACAAACCGGGAGGTCCAACAACTTATTGAAACACGCCTCCGAGTTCGACGACGGTAATCTCACCAATGTGAAATTGTACCTTAATTCAGATTTTTATCCCTACAACGATATAAACTTGGATTTGGGGGAGCGTAGAACGGCCATACTGTACAAGATGTACGCGAAATTTCGAAAGTCGTATTACAGATGCGAGCGAGAGAACGCCCTCCTAACGATGGAAGAATTCGACAAATAGGGCCCGTTCGTGGTCATCGACTGTTCTCGTCAGAACGAATCCGTCAAAAGTGCCACCGTAGACGTTCGCATAGAGTTCGATTGCAAACGTAATATAGATTCCAATACTACGGCCTACTGTCTCATCATCCACGATCGCGTGATCGAGTACAATCCGCTGACTAACATAGTCCGCAAGATCGTGTAAAGGAAAACAGAAGAAGAAGAAGAACGTATCTATTCGTCTGACAAAATCGCGATAACCTACAGGTTCAAACAGAGTGGGGGTAGCGACTGACCGTACAGAGAGACGATGTCCGCCGACCGCGACGTATCGATATTCGTGGATCTGCAGAGATTTGTTATCCGCGAAAAGTTCACAGTTAAAGAAGTGGCCGTGCTCAGAGACGGAAAGGAACTGATTCACCACGTGTTTCGCGCGCCATTGTCATGGGATCTTCTAACGAGAGCGGAAAAATCGCGGGCGTGAATTACGTTCGGGCGAGAACGATCATCCGAAGCTCCGTGTGCGATGGGCTGAACTGCGAGACGCTCAAACTCGTTTACGTGAAAGGCGCTGAAAAGAAAGGATGGTTGGAGGAGATTCTCGGCGACGCCGTCGGTAAATTCAACGTTAAGATCGAGTCGATGGACGTCGAAGGATGGATACGAGGACATCGGTCGACTGGAGATTCTCAGTGCGATCCGATCTTTCCTCTGTGGACGCTACGCGAAGAACGCCATGGAGAACGTGTGCAAGTTACACGATTGGTGGGCGGAACGTCGCGCGCATCTCGACATTCTGTAACGCTTTTTATTGTACTATAGAAATGAGACAGCCGTGTTGTAGTTAAGATAATGTATTTTTTTTGTTTCGCCTTAATGTAAACTTAAAAATATATGTATTTCTTAATAGTGATAGAGATATTTCTTTCCTTCTTAATATCTGTAGCTCCCTACGCAGAGGAAAAAAAAGGGCTGTAAAGTGCTATCTTTTCTATATAAAAATCAACGTTTGTAGGACTAGACAGTTTAAATATTCCTGTCTTCCCACGATCGCGCTTATAAATCTAACCCATAAAATCCATTGTATACTCTTTATTGTTAAAAAAATATAATCTTAATAAGAAAAAAAAAGTCCTCTTCACGGCGGTATCTTGTAATGCCCCCACGGTAGAGTGTCGTACGAGTCGGGAACGACGTATCGCTTGTCGTCGTACAGGCTGAGAGCGAGTTTCAACTCGGACACGGTGTGCACCTCGTGTGCAGTCGAACGAATACACGACTGACGCTTAAGAAGCCCTATCGCGTCGTTCAGACAACACACGTAATCGCCGAACGTTATCGTTCTCGTGACCACGTTTCTCTTGATGCCCTTTATTTTCTTCGTGTCGCTCTTTCCCTCGATCCTCAAGACGTACATTTTCGACCTCAGTCCAACGAATTTCGTCATCACCGCGCCGTCGTTCTCGTCCTTCATCAAACCGGGTATCTTCTTGTTGACGCGCGGGATGCGATACGCCTTGTCCTCGGGATAGCCGCTCGTGTCGAATCTCGCGATGTCGCGTTTCATATCCTCGTACGCGTCGTCGCACTCGAGAAAATATATGAGACTGTCGGTGTCCGTGTACATTATCTTACACCTTTCGCGATGCAGCGGCACCATGTAATCGTAATGAAAATTGTAGACGCGCGTCTTGGATATCTCGAGAATGCACATACCGACGTAGATGGGTTTGTTCAACCTCACCTCAAGCCTGCGTAACTCAACGGCGATCAGATTCTCCGCGAAGACGGTTTGACTGTAAAAATTCGGTTTTGCGATCATCGCCTCCGCGCCGTATCTCCCATCCCAACGCGTCACGAGACGCACGTCTACGTGATCTCATACGTTTTCCATGGTCTTGCCGAATACCGCATTGTTCATTAATTTGTACATTTCTTTCTCGAAATCGTTGCTGGCGCGAGCTCTGAATCCCGTATTAAGCTCTGTGTATCCCCGAAGCCACGGAGATTGCGCGAATCGAAGCGCGCGGTGAATCTTCGTGACTGACAATCCGTATCGTACGCATTGCTGTAGATTACGGTAGTGCAGCTCGTAGCGCGACTTATCGCGTAGAGTGGCGAGGAGTTTATTGCACCGTTTTCCGGGAGGCTTATCGCGCGTCGGGCAGAACGGAAGGTCAGCGTGAGCGTCGTGGAGTTCATGCGGGTACGCAAGGTCGAAAACACGAAATGACCGCCGTTCGAGTTGTTTCGCGAATCTGACAGATACAACAGATTGACGTGACTGTCCTTCTTATCGTTGGTCAGCTGTAAAAGAACAATCTCGTCGTTCCGTCTCCTCCGCCGAGTGGTGAAAACGTTGACGGACATGTCGTTGAGTCGTTCGAACCTCGAAATTTGCCTCAGAGTCATAGGAAACTCGATCCCTTCCAAATTCAGCACCGTCGCGTAATAGGAATACGACCTCCATCGATCTACGTGCCGCAGAGCGGGATACAGAGCGGAGATTACCGCCCACGCGAAACACGCTTTGTCGTTTGAACGCACGTTGATCACCGCTTTCTTCATCTTTATCCATCGCGGTATTTCAAACCAACATCCGGCGTGCATGGGATTGCACTTGTTCAGGTTCACGATCAGGTTCAATATACGCGACAATGTCCAGCCACTGTCGCGTTCCTGAAACTCATCCAGACCCGCCAGAGTGGCATCGATCACGTATCTGTCGTATCATTCTCGCAAATCGGCCGTAGGAAAGAGCTGACGATTTCTCGTGGCGACGCTTTTCACGGCGGTTTTAACCCCCGCGACAAACTTGCCATTGAAAACTGTGTTGACCTTCAGGCACGCGTGTCTCTCGTGATTGACGCGCACTTGTTCGAGCACCGTGCCCCTCGCGTCCTCGAGAAATAATCGAGGATCGACGTGATTCGAGTTTATCACCGCACCGGTCAGTACGCGACTGTCGAAAGCCGTTTCTATCTCCGTCCACGAAAATCCTCTGCTCGGTTCGCCGTGACCGGCGCCCACCTGCGCGAAACGTTGACGCAGAGCGTTTCTCGCTCCTTCCAATCGCGCCACTCGAACGATAAGAGAGTTCAACGTTCCGGTGTACGTCGGGCGGGTTTTTTCTCGGCATCTCTCTCGCAGAGACGCGAGACGCTCTTCGCACCGTTGTTCCCACTCGCGATACGCGTCCGACGAATAAGGCCCGTGGCGAATTTGATGAGATTGCAATCCCCCTCCGACATTTTTTTATATTTAATCGTCACACACTTCAAACTGACAATCTAATTGCGCGAGAATTAGCGGTCTCTCGCGCTTATATAGCGCCCGCGAGAACCGGGCAAACCCCGATAACGATTTCAACGGCGGATGTACGGGATCAATAGGCCAGCAAATAACCACGCAGCGTTTCCTGGAATAACTTTGACAAATAACCGCGATCACGCGTCTCGCGCGTATCAGCGACGTGAAGAAACGGAGAGACGATCTCCGACGACAACGATGTTTAGCGGGATATAAAATTGCACGAGGATTCGCGTTGGCTCGCGCTTATCGCTCGACGAATGTCAATAGGGCAGCAGATAACTCTGGAAAAAGCTTTAAGAGATAACCGCGATCACGCAAACGGAGACGATCTCCGACGACGACGACGACGAAATGTCGCGTACGTTGTTGAAATTGTTTCTGTCCGTACGATTATTGCAATGTAGATTTTAGTAATTATTATTAAAATAGAACCTTCGCAAACTTCAAACTGACGATACAATTGCGCGAGGATTCGCGTTGGCTCGCGCTTATCGCTCGACGGATGTCAATAGGGCAGCAGATAACTCTGGAAATAGCTTTGAGAGATAACCGCGATTGACCTAGAGGGGAAATTCGGAGTGGCCCGCCCCCTCGCGCCGCGCCGCGCGAGAGAGGTGGCGCCCCTCGCAGCCCCCCTCTATCCCGGGTTAGAAAAGCAGCGGAGGGGCGGCTCCCGTCTGCCGACGCCATCCCCTTGCCCACCGCTTACGGCGGCCCCCACGCGTTCCGCTTCCTGCCCCCGACTCGCCGTCAAGTGCGCCACGGGTTCGAATCTCCTATAGTATGCCTACTCCGGACCGGCGATCGCGGAACGATTTAAGGGGGAATACCCAATTAGAAAGTTCGAAAAAGAGATGTGGATGATATGGAGTTTCCAAGCAAGATGGAGGACTTATATTATGGACCTGGAATCAATGATTCTATGTAAGTTGAAAAATTTTCGCGATTTATTCATTGCTCAATTTTCAAACGCGTTTTTCTCGAAACCATGTTAAAAATCGGTGACCAAAATATCTCGGCAACCACTGAACCGATCAATTTGAAATTTATAGAGGTTATTCTATATATAATTATCTAGTCTTTGTCGTAGGATTTTTTTTTAAGTGACTTAGTTTTTTTTATCGGCAAAATAAACCCGAATTTTTTCCTAAAAATCGAACTCTTAAATTCAAACGTCCGCCATTTTGTCAAAATTCAATATTTTCAAAAAACCCCTACGACAAAGACTAAATTATAGTGTCAATTTTAATAATCTTTTTGGTTTTTTTTATTCTGATGATTACAGACGAAATGGGAGTGGTCACCGCGGAGGACGTTTTTTTTTTGCGGCAGTTGACAGAACCCAAGAATACTCCGCCAATATTGAATATTTTTTAATAAAAAAAAAATTAACATATTCTTAAAAGTGTGTACTTTCATGTAGAAAACATAACAATACTATAATTTATATAGGTTTCCTTAAAAAAATTCACAAAAATTGCCTTTTTCGCGCTTCTAATTGGGTATTCCCCCTTAAGCGAGTCGTTAGCATGCCAAGTACGATAAAATTTGCATAGAACTTGGAACAGACTCCAGTCGCTCGGTCTGTACTCGCGCTACACAGCCACGACGAGACTGAATTCAATGACGGTTGCAGAAGTCGCCAGAGAAAAATATAATGGCGGTGTATAAAACTGATAGTCGTAAGATAAAATATGTCTTGCATTACACCTGTGAGAGCCAACATCCACCGAAACATCGGCACTTCGCTTCTATGTTATGATATGCGATAATGCAATATTTGATTGCCAATACATGCAACCGATGCTCCGGCGAACGTCGCATATACGGCTCGAATAGAAATGCGCGCGAAGAAAAAAAAATATATATATATAGTATGATTTATACATAAAAAACAATTTATCTACGCATGTCATCGGGACGATAATCGACCCGATAACACATCGAACCTGTCGGGACACGTTTGTCGTAAGCAAATGTTTTTTAGGAAAAGGAGGTGTTATCGCGTAGACTAAACAATTTCACGCTATTTTTTACGACGCAGTACGTAAAACAAAGGAAGAAATTATCTTTCAAGATTCATTTGGAGCGAGAGAGAGGGCAAAGGGTATATAATGAGGGATGAAGCGCATTGAGCCGCATTAGTATACGATTTGAGAGCGATACATCGGTTGAAAAGTATCGAGATTTATTGTGTGGTTAAACACATTATCAGGTGCAAGTGCTGCAAGCTTGCGGGGCATATAAAGGCGGATTTGGAGGTGCAGACCTATCGTCGCTGTGACGAACATTACAACCAACCGTGGCAGCCAACTCACATGGATAGTCCCGCTCCGATAATTAAGGATTGCGGCATATGTCAATGAAACAAACATTAGCTTTTCGCGACGTGAACATTTTTTATAACAATGAGCAAAAAGAAATGGTATTTAATCGCTCATGGACACCGGACTATGAAATTGACATCGATGAAATCGAAGAAAACAGTGACTTTATATACTTCGATCATTTTTTTTATAGTAAATTTTTATTAGATGATATCGCCAGTGCTTTGCGTGAAGAAGAAGAAGATCGAGGAGGAAAATCGACGGATGTGCAACGAAACTCACTAGCGCAGTTTGTTCGCGATCGCGAACTCGAGATACGAGGAACCGATAAACGCATTGTTCATTGACAAGGAGTTGTTATCAAGGATTTCGGATATAATAATAACTGGTACGGTAGCTCAAAATGGAGAATGTACATACAGGCGCGGAACGAAGATAAAGCTCATACAGCTTCATCTGTGACGAAGCCTTTTCCTTTTACAATAAACCTGACTTTAGGTCCGAGTATAAGGAGTGTCACTATTGGGAAGTGGCAATGGAAAATGTGTCAAAGTAGTGGTTGGCATGATGGTGATGAACAATATGTGTCTGCAACGCTATTACCATATAAACCATTGATATCTAATGAAGTATCGCTATTGGGCGACTACAGTTGTCGACTTCGTGATGATGAACAACCTGAATCTGATGAACAACCTAAATCTGAATAGAAAACATGGAGCAATTCGAGCAAACCGAACGCGATCTATTGGAGCTGTCCGACCAAGTCGCTACCTTGGGTGAATATTTCACATGGGCGCTGCAATGCGCGGAATTCGTCGAGCAGCTCGAGACACGCTGTGCGTGCCAAACGTCAGCGGCTTTCCAACGATCCAACGATCGGGCAGAGGCAATCGTTGGTTGCCAGAATAGCGCGACTCGAGGGTGAAAAGTTGCGATTGGAAAGACAATTTATCCATAACGGCGGTGATTATGCAAACGCTGGTAACAGTAGCGACACGCGCGCGACAGAACTTGTATGGCGAGAAATTGAAGCCGCGTTCAAAAAGCGAATAATGACGAGTGCGGTAATTAATACAGACCATATAGAACCGCGACAGTTTTTGGAAGACGCCTGCAGCGTCGTGTGCAAGCGAGTGCGAGACATTATAAAAACACATAACTGTGTCAAAGTGAACACAGCGTTCAACGGGGAGTTTGTGGCGGGTGATAAACGTGACAATAAGAGTATATGTACAAATAACATAGAATTCTGTAGTACATCGCACTTGCGCGAGTGGTACGAGCTGCACGTTATCGAGCCCACATTAGCGAAACTCGAGGAGTTCCAGGAACGCGACAGTGGGTGGGCGTTGACTCGAATCCTCAATTTGACGGTGAGTGTCAACAGGTACAATCCTTTGCGCGCGGGGTGTCACTTGGAATTGCCTAAAAACATTAAAGTTAAGCACGCTGTGATCAATGTGCGATCAATGGACAATGCGTGTTTTGCGTGGGCCGTGACGGCTGCTCTGCTATCCAGCCGAAAGACATCCAGAACGGGAATCATCATACCCGCATTATTCAACGGTACTGAATTTACAAAACATTGAGTTCCCAATGACGTTGAGTCAAATTAAACAGTTCGAACGACTCAATGACGATATATCCGTCAACGTCTATACCATCGAGGGACAGAAGACGTCAAACGTTCTCCCGATACGGCTTACCGACCGCACGAGTGTTAAAAAACATGTAAATCTGCTGTACGTGCAGGACCCGCAAGACGACAACGCGAAACATTTCGCGTGGATAAACAATCTATCCCGCCTCGTGAGCTCGAAATTGAGCAGATACCATGGTCGGAAGTACATTTGTGATCGGTAAGTACCTATACTTTTTTAATAAACTTATAAAATATTTTATTTTTTGTATAAAAATTTAAAAAATGTGTTTTTTTTTGTAGATGTCTGCACTACTTTAGTTCGAGCGACAAGTTGCAGTCTCAGATCGTGGACTGCCGAGAGGTAAACAAATGCGCAATTCGACTACCGAACGAGGACAACAAGTGGGCTCAGCTTCAAGAACCACAGCAGGAAAGAGCGACTTCCCTTCGTGGTGTACGCCGATCTGAAGTGCATGCTGCAGAAGACACTACCGGAGACGGAACACGCGTCATACACCTATCAACATCATCGGATATGTAGTATAGCATACTACGTACAGTGCTCGTACGACGTAACGTTATCGACGTATCAATTTCGTCGCGATAACGACTGCGTCGCGTGGTTCGTCGAGGAACTCAACGGATTGGCGCATCGCGTAAAGAACATCTTGTCCGACATTGTATGCATGGTAGACCTAACACGAGACGAGTGGGAGACATTTCACAGCGCGACAAAATGTCACATATGTGAACAACAGTTCGCGCCAAGTGATAATCATGTACGCAATCATTGCCACCTGACCAGGCGTTACAGAGGTCCAGCACACTCGACGTGCAATCTGAATTATAAGGATTCTCACTTCATCCCAGTAATATTCCACATTCTGTCGGGCTATGACGCACTGTTACGTCACGATTATTGGACAAATGTTCAGATCGATATAAACCGCGATATAACACTGTACTTTTTTTCTTTTAGCACTACTACTTCGGCGTAGTGAAAAGAAGCCTCTCCTTTGTTATTTCGGGGAAGTATGCATGCACCGACTATATCCCGGGACTGGCGAGAGGTGTCGTTATCGGAACGGTGCGTGGAAAGGAGAAAGAGAATTTTATTCTACAATAATGGTGTATCACACAGGAGTAATTGGGGACATTTATTTGTATCTTTATTCTGTAGCCGGGAACCGGCTGTTGTTTTGTGACACGGGATTTTGAGGAATAAATTGTTATCGAATTTCCTCGTTGCACAATGTTATTTTTCAGTAGTAGATAAGGGAGGAACGGAAAAAGGGGTGATTTATATTACTTGCGAATATAGAGATTAATACTGAATTTATTAATTCAATCTGGTGTTGATACAGTCTCCACAAAATAGGGGTAAGGAGTACAAGGTTATTATTTCGCTTGATTATTAAAATTAGACTTACTATTATCACGCTGGCTTTTACGGAAGGAGCACCTCCTAATTGCGTCAATCAACCCTCGGGAACAAAAGGCCCCAAACTCGTCAGTCAGCCGGAGCAGTTCCGAGATGAAAAGTCCACTGACGTTAGTTTAAGAGACAAGAGTCGATGCTTATGATTCGACAATTAATTAATAAAGACAATGAGCATAATGCTATCCGCTCCGGCTAAGTACGTGTTTTTTATAGTGGTAGATTTGAATGCTGGCTGAATTTGTCATGTTCTGATTTGCTAATGAACGAATAGAGATGGTAATTATGGGAGGCTTCTATGGCTTCCATTGGTTAGAATTAATTCCTTCTAGAAGGTTCTAAGGACGCTTTGGAGGGAGTCAAAGGATGCACTTGAGTCATACTGCATTAGCTCTCGACTGGTAACCTGATTATTTTTCTCGCGCTATCAGTCGGGCGCTTTTTCACCGAGAGGAAACTAAATCCTTTTTCATCCTTTGATTCCTGCCGGTATTCTGGGTGGTACAGCCGAGGCGTGTTTTAAATTATTATCGATCGCATTATAGGTGGCTGCGACGTCTTAGTGAATCATCGCATGGTGAGGGGCGGCTGCAACGTTTTGGTGAATCATAGCGAAGGTTAATATTAATACGAAAGTGCAAGGTTTACGACAGAGACAGTTATAATTTACCGATTCTGAAGAGTTTTGAAAAAAGGAATAAAATTTAATTTGCGTGACGTCACAACCCCCTCGTTATTTTAGAACGGACTCCGAGATGCTTTCGGAGGAGTTCGTTCTATTTCATACATCATCGAGCTGAGGTTTTTATAGACGGTAGGGTATGATTCTATAGTGGCACGAGGTGTCTGTTCTGGACGTGTGATTCGTTCTTCTCTAGTTATTTCTTGAAGTGGTGTACCTTGTTCGGAGTCTTCAGGTTGCGCTGGTTGTCTTGATTCTTTTGTTGGTCCTCGGGCAAGATGTAAAAGTAGGTTGGTAACTGAACTCCATATTGCTCCGAAGAGGTGCATAGTACAACCATATGCAGAGTGCAGGGCGTATCCGTGAATTAAAGTGTCGATGAGAAACTTTATGAGGCGTATGGTGATAAATAATCCCATCACTCCGGCTGTAGCAGAGCCAAAGGTGATGAAACCATCCCAAATCCGAGAAGCTGTACTCTCGGCGATTTTCTTTAATGATTCTTCGTCTAGTAAATTATATAAGGAAACGGATCCGTCTTGTACTGAATGGCCTGTCAAGCCTCGGGCCATAGAATTTAATACGGCTGGTTTTTCAGCCGGGAACATAATGTAATCTCGGAGTTTTTCGAGATCTTTTTCAGAATAGATACCACTAGCGGCCAATGGTCCTGGGGTTAGGTATTTCCATGAGAGAGCAGCGAGAGGTCGTAATTCTTGTGGTGCTAACTGTCTAACGTGTGGCTTAGGCGTTAATTGAATCCAGGTATCATCGATCCGGTATAATGTGGGGAGTTCATAACTGCATTCCTTTTGAGTTCCGACTTTCGTCAGGATCCTCGATTTAGGCGTCAAATACAGCGAGCTATTGTGTACAGTTACAGGAAGCTCAGTGTAGCATGCTTCCGTTTTCCTCACCGATGCTTCTACGGGTATGCATTTGATCACATGGACTGCTTCTCCTGCAGTGACTGCCATATATCCAGGGCCTTTCATCAACCGATAAGCGAACTCGTCAGGTTGAAGAGTAGCGAAAGATAAGGTATTGGTTATTACTTGCCGTTCAAGTTCGCATCGCTGTTGCATGACGTTGTGGTAAAGAGAGGTCATTTGTTGTCTAATATGCTTTTCCACATATACAAATTTAGAATTTACATATGTGAAAATATCGAGGTTATTGACGGGTATTGAACCTCGCTTAGCGAACATTTCTTCTTTTTTGTTTTTTAGGATAAAAAGCTTAGGGTGTTCTGTTCGTAGCAATGTGTAACCACAGAATGATTGTTCCTTCGTTTTCGTGAGGGCAAATGTGATGTCTTCCGTAGTGAGGCTGTATATGACAGGTGAATTCTGTTCTCCGGTCTCTTCCGTTGTAATTTTTGTTGCAGGTCCTTCATACAACACATCGTATTGATGAAGGTTACACGAAGAAGTAGGCATGGGTTTCCAGAAGGAATACCCATCTTCTGAATCCAAGCAGAATCCATCACTGAGACTACAGACAGTTCCAGACCTGAGGATAATCTTTCCTGCGTCCAACTTGACAGGTGCAAAAGAAGACTTTAAGGTTATCCGTACGATATGGCTTAGACGACGACGTCATCGCAAGTCCCGTAAGGATCCGAATACCGGGCTCCCTTACAAGAGCCATCGTGTTGCACCGTTCCGGCTAAGGTAACGCTACGTGAAGTTGTGCTATTCGGTTTAATTTGATCAATAACATCTCCTGTGTTTCCAATCGGTAATGTACCCTCGGTAAATAGGTGCAAGCATCGTTGATAAGGGGTCTCCATTAAATATTCGGACATGCCGCTCTTCACAAGTGATATGTGTGAGTGCATTCCACAATAATGAATAGTCCTAAGTATTTCCACTTTGCATTGCAGGACTTCAGCATAATCATAGTCAGACAGTTGGAGTAGCTGGATGTACGTGTTGGTGGAGTTCGGCGTTTGCTGGTTGAGGTTACACTCTCCAGCTCCGAGTAGTGACACGGACGTAATGTTGAGATGTTGTCCTCCACAGTCGAATCCAATGAGGGAAAGGACGTAAGTGGGTAAGCTTAATGCCAGGATTATACTAAACTTCATTTCTGCAACAATATTTTAACTGACCTTTTTATTAATTGTGCATTATACATCTATCTTACTTATCTAAGTCCATTTTTTTTTATTTTGTTATTTTATATTTTTTTTGTAGGTGCAGATAGGATCTGCCTAATATAACGCTACTACATAACTAAATTATAGTACGCTTGGGGTTAGTATGGTAACTATAGATGTTAATAGCTTAAGCCTTCGGCTAAGGTTAGTGATTAATCTTAGTGTACATGGTTATATGTATATATAGTTATTCTTCGGAGGGGTCAGTCAACACGAACGCTCCTATGCTTCTGTTCGGAATATTATAAACGAGTCGGGTTATCTCTTGTCTATAATGTCCGCTTTCCCGCATGATTTCGATTATTCTCATAAATCCGCCCAGACATTCCGAACAGGTAGCCGCGCAGCAAGTCCTTGTCATATCTGACCCACACCGAGCACAGATGGTGCGATCGATGGGACCGTAAATTAAATAATGAGTTTCTTTCACGTCCCATTTTGGCTCTGACAAGCCAACTTTTTCATAACATGTCAGACACATGCGACCGGGATATTCTTTCAATCGGAACTCCATCGTGCGACAACATTTACTACTATGTAGGGTATTATAATCTTTCAGAAGTTTATGGGGGCTGTAAATATATGCCCATGGTGGACTCATCTTGGATATATCCACGTTATAATTGAAAGTAGCTATAAGTAACGGATATTATATAATATTATATGATATTATACTACAACGGGGTCGCTTGGCGAACACGAGCTCTGTTCTACTCTCGCGACGGCAGTACCGTAGTTGGTTCGTATACGTGCGGAATTCAGTCCAGAGACATGTACATCAATGCCTTGGGCAGATAATGTTATTCACCTAGGGTGTTTAGCGACCTAGATAGAGTAATAGTTTTAAATAT
This sequence comes from Temnothorax longispinosus, assembly GCF_030848805.1. Lineage (NCBI taxonomy): Eukaryota > Metazoa > Arthropoda > Insecta > Hymenoptera > Formicidae > Temnothorax > Temnothorax longispinosus. The sequence goes on along the minus strand of NC_092364.1, from coordinate 7,610,567 downwards.
AGAAGAATACAGAATACCTTAAATTTCTATTGTACTTAAAAAATAAAATATAATATAGATGGAACTATCCATGCTGGGTAGGTTGAGTGGATGATTGTTGATTATTAACAATTATAAGATGGTCGTTCAACACGTCATAAACAAAGTTAACGTAACGGACATCAGTATTCTGATTTTGAAAGGAGTTTAAGAGTTTCGTATATGCTGCTATGCAGGGGACGCAACGAGTTATAGGGATATTTGAAGTGAGGTTTCGGTGACATTTGGGACAGAAATGGCTCCCGTAGGGGCCTTTCACAAGGCAATGACTCATTATCATGTCATACACTAAATTACTAACTGGTATACCCGTGTGGGCCTGCATATAGCAGTCCAAACAACAACAAGTGTGAAGTATTCTGTCCCAAACGCGAATGGTCGTACGGCATCGGATAGAGTTAGGGATTGAGATTTCGGTGATCGCAATGTCGTGATTCATGGTTATACTCGGGTGTCACTTAGGGACGGCTTTAGGATTTATATAGATCTAAGACTTTAATATAGTCGCAGACGACGTCGTATTGTATCGCAGCTAATTTATCAGGATTATCAGGAGGACACGCATTCGCTACAATTAATGGCTTTCGATCGGGAACGCGTGAAACGCTTACATTGGCTGCTAACGGGTGATTTAGAAACGTTCAATGACAAAACGTGATAATAGATAGACTCGAATGTATTGGGTCGGCCTGCTTGGTTATAACAATCCTCGCAAATAGCGAGAACTCTAGACCGGCGGAGTCGTATAAATCCCTCTGACCGAGTACAGATACAACGACGTAAGAGTGGGTATTCGTTAAGAACGATGGCCGGTTGGCGGATCGGAATCCTTTCGGGGGGACACATAGGGTTAATGTCTGTTGATTCTGTACAAATGCTTATGTATGTTGTCGTATTTAAATGTCGTTTGTAACGGATTGATTTTTCTCTTCCGGAGGTACCTACTTAGAAATACGCAATTAGTAATACAGGTGGAACAACGGTAATAGGGGAGACAGATTGTGATTTCTTCTCTGCACGTCGGACAACGTAGTTGGTTGTACGGTCCACGCACGAGGTCGTGTTTTACGAGGAAGAGGAACTGACCACCGTAGGGCGACAGCTGTGAGGTATCCCTACAGCTGAGGCACTCAGTTGTGTCAGTTGCCGTATTATAAATCCTCAAGGTGTTATAGCAGAGAAGTTTAAATTCTTGTACGGACATTTACGATCCGATATAACGTTTTGAGCTCAGCTCGGCTGGAACCTGAAAAAAATAAATGTTTTTCATCCTGGATCAACTAGAGCTAGTTTTAACTTATTAGTGTGGACTAATCGTGTTCTGTCTCCAACTTGTATTTTTGCATTATGGTTATCGTAGACTTCCAGAACTAAATGGGGACCGGTATACTGATCGGCGAATTTACTTTTTCGAGGTTTCTTTAATAAGAATACGTAATCTCCGGACTCAAACTGAACGACATTAGCACGACGATCATAGTATCGTTTACTTCTTTTTTTAGCTCTTGTTAATTTCTCGCGAGCTTTAGCTTGAATATCTTTGATTGTGTCAAATAGATCAATCAGGTATTGCGGGTAGGTAAGGAGAGTTTTTTCTTCTAACGGTGGATGAGAGGAAGGTAATCTAGGTAGTCTTCCGAAAATCAATTCGAATGGGGAGTATTTAGTTCCCTCGTGTACACTAGTGTTGTAAGAGAACATAGCTAAAGGTACCTGATCGTCCCAGTCATTTCTATCATTGACTCGAACTTTTAAGTATTCGGTTAATACGTGATGTGATCGCTCGATTGACCCATTACTCTGAGGGTGATATGCGGTGGTTTTATAGTGTTTAATACTAAATTGACGAGTTAAATGTCTCATTAAAGCTGATAAGAAATTACTTCCTTGGTCGGTTAAAATTGCTTTGGGAGTACTATAAATGCAGACGAAATGGACAGCAAAAGCTTCGGCTATAGTTCTAGAATTGGTTTCTGAAATAGGAATAGCAAGGGAATACTTTGTTAATAAATCTTGTATTGTTAAAATATATGAATTTCCTTTTCTTGTCACAGGTAACGGTCCCATGATGTCCATTGAGACTTTGTCGAATGCGGCGCCGGGAGTATCGGTTATTATCATAGGTTGACGGGTCTTGACTCTCGTTAATTTTTTTAACTGACAGGTACGACATCTTTGAATAAATTCGCTAATATCTTTTTTCATGGTGTTCCAATAGAAATGTTGACGTAACCTATCGTATGTTTTAGTGACTCCCTTGTGGCCACCAATAGCTGAGGAATGATATTCAGTGATCAGAGGAATTCGTTCTTCTACTTCAGGAGTCCGTATAAGATTACGACAGATCGTGACGATGATTCGGGTATCTTCTAAATATTTAGTCAATTGCCTAGATATATAGGACCAAGGGATATCGTCGAAAAAGTGTGTTTTCCTGATTCGAAATGACGTTATTTGCAATTGAGTGACTACATCTTTGAGTGATGCTATACAATTTTTTATATCTTGTGCTTCAATTGGGGTGGAACGATCAATTTTGATAGGTAGGGAGATCAAATAGTGGAGGTTGAGGGGTGAGACATTAGCGCGTGCATGAGTTAGGTGATCATAGTGTGGAAGTAAGTCGTTTTCTTCGAGTTCTTTCGCTCCATCGTCGAAAGCAGTTCTGTTCATTTTGATAAATATAACCAGATTATCTTTTCGTCGCAATAGTGATTCTCGAGAATTTACAAAATTTGCTCTAATGGGTGGTTGTTCTCCTTCTGCGTTATCTCCAGGGGTAAAGAGAGCTTCGTTGAAAGCGTCATCGTCATCGTCATTTTCGTCGCTGTCATTCTCGTTATCGTCATTGTCATCACTACTGTCTTCTTCTTCCGATCTATTTAATGGTTCCGTTTCGAGGTTCGAATCCTCTCTTCTCGCGTAGCTGATTTCGCCTCGAATTCTAAAATGAGGGTCTCCCTGTTCGTCAAAGTCGTCTTCTATGTCTATGTTACGATTTGATCTTGAAGGACCGGCTTCTTCGTTATCGTTATTGGTAGTAGGATTAACTAATCGATTTCTGCGGTGAGGTAATTCAAAAGAGAATAATGTATCGTTATCTGAGTCCTCAGGTTCAGTAATTATAGGCTGAGTAGTTACGGGTAATGCTATTGCAGATGGAGGATTTCGCGAGAGGGCATCAGCGTTATTATTTAAACATCCCTTTTTGTATCGAATTTCATACTGATATTCGGAGAGTTTGTTTCTCCATTTCCAAAGGCGTGATGTAGGGTCTTTAATTGACTGTAACCACGTTAACGGCTGATGATCGGTTACAATAGTAAAAGTTTTGCCATACAAGTAAGGTCGAAAATGATTAACGCAATAAACAATGGCTAAACATTCCTTTTCTACGGTGGAATAATTTTGTTCCGCTTTGTTTTGTATTCTCGAAACGTATGCTATGGGTAATTCTTTTCCGACTATTTCTTGACTCAATACGCCGCCGATAGCATATCCCGAGGCATCCGTCGTTAACACGAAAGGTTTAGTGAAATTTGGATATTGTAGAATTGGTTCCTTACATAACGAATCCCGTAAAATGCGAAAGGCGTTTATCTGGGCTTCCCTCCAAACAAATGGTTTATCCTTTTTTAATAGATCGGTTAAAGGTTTCGCGGTTTTCGAAAATTGGGGAATGAATCGACGATAGTATCCGGCGAGGCCTAAAAACTGTTTTATATTTTTAGCGTTCATTGGTTGTGGGAAATTAGTAATAGCATGAATTTTATTAGGATCAGGTTTTACGCCGTTTGCGCCGATTATATGGCCAAGATATGCTACTTCCTTCCTCAGGAAATTACATTTATCCGGTTGTAATTGTAAGTTAGCTTCTCTTAATCGTTTCATTAATCGCTCCATTTTTACCTGGTGTTCTTCTAGGGATCGTGCATATACCACGATATCGTCCATGTAAACGAATAGCTCGTTTCCTTGCAATCCCGATAGAACGGTATCCATTAAACGTTGAAATGTAGCGGGGGCGTTTTTGAGACCAAATGGCATTCTCTTAAACTGATAATGACCGTAGGGTGTTGAAAAGGCTGTTTTGGGAGCATCGCGGGGATCCATCGGAATTTGGTGGAATCCAGATGCGAGATCTAGGACAGAAAAGTATTTGGCACTACCTAGCTGGTCTAGGATGTCAGTGATATTAGGGAGCGGATACGCATCGCCTATTGTTTTCTCATTCAAATTGCGGAAGTCGATCACCATTCTCCATCTTTTATTCCCAGCGGAATCTGGTTTCTTTGGGACTATCCACACTGGTGAATTATATGGTGAGCTCGAATATTCGATGATATCTTTATTCAACAGGTCGTTCACTTGCTTATCTATCTCTTCTTTCTGACTGGGTGGAAAACGATACTGTTTAGTGTGTATAGGAACTTCGTTAATGGTTGGTATAGTGTGTCTAGCAGCGTTAGTGCTTTCTAAAGGGTCGTGAGGCAGATGAAATCTATCATGAAACTTTGTAATTAATTCTTTTAAATTCTCCTTTTCTTCAAGATTAAGATGCTCTGTATTGAGAAATTGCGAGACTTCCGCAACTCTCTCGTCAGTGTGATTATCGCGATGAACGGAATTCGACGACAGCCCTAGGGAATCATCGGTACCGTAGGAAGAAGGAGCAGGCGAAACCACGGGAATAGGTTCTGCCACTTCATACTTTTCAACATACTCTCGTCTTATAGGGATTACAACGCTTTCTGACTTGGATAGAGGATTCTGGGGAGGATTTCGCGTTGACGCAAGCCCTAGGGAAGCATCAAGGCTAGAGGTTGTCACTAGATTTTCTCTAATGTCGAATTCTTGCAGTTCCACTGACGGAACTTCTATATCGTATCCGTCGTCGTTGGTGTTGTAAAGAGGGAGGTGACACCTCCCATCAATATTTGTAACAATAGCGTTACCAAAATAAATTCCCTTAATGGATTCTAAAAAGGGAATATATCCTGTCTTCATCTCAGGGTTAGTGACGAAGGCATAAAATGGTGTTACAGATCGTGGTTCTACATGAATATGTTTAGATTCGGAAAATGGAATGCGAGAATCGTCATATTGCAAGTATTTTTCATTGAAGTTGATAATAGCATTATATTTTTTGAAAAAGTCTGTCCCGAGGATGCCATGCTGCATAAAACCGATCTCTTCTTTTACTAGATGAAAATCAACTATCTTTCCCAACAAAAGTATTGAAATGGATCCCAATGTAAATGTAGGTTCTGCGGTTATACCTTGCAGAGAAAATATGTGATTTCTATTAATTTTGATCCCGTCTTCTACACAACTTTCTTTGATTAGATTAATGTCTGAACCTGAGTCGATCATAAAGAGACAGTTTCCTATTAAATCGGGTGATGACAGCATGACATTCGGTGACTCACCAACTCTACTTATTTTATTTATCCGCGCAGTAACGGAGTCTCTGCGATACTCTGAAATTGAACTGATTTTTTATTTTGATTCATGTGCCCAGTCACGGTTGCGTTCGGGCGGGCACCGCTTATTGCCGGAACGCTGTCGGCGTTTCCCGGATTCTTCGTTGGTAAATTTTGAAAGTTTTGATTTTGTTTAGGTCCAGAAATGTTCGAAGATAATTGTTGCGAAGGATTGTTTTCGTATTGAGCTTGGACAGAGCGACGGTAGGCTAGTTTTCTGCATTCATCAATGAGATGTCCAGGATCCTTGCAATATCTGCAAATCTTTCCGGTCGGAGCATTTGGTCCAGGCTGACCAGGGATTAACGGTTTAATAAATGAGCGCGTAGGATTTTGCAGGATTTGTGGATTAGAAGGTTGTGCGCGATCATTAGGGTAATCCATACGAGGGGGAGGGTTTGGTTTTGCAGAGATCACTCTCTTTCTCAGTAATTCTGCTTGTAATGTCTTATTAAGTTGTATTGCGGATGCAATTGCTTCGTCGAGTGAATAAGTTTGTCCTTGTAATTTCACTCGAACTAGCAAGTCGGAAGGTAATCCGTTTATGAAACCTTCGCGGCAATCGTTATCAATATTTTGTAAATCTACGTTTTCCTCTCCATACAGGAGGGTTTCTCCATCGATTATAGCATTTCGTAATTCTTTGATTCGGTCTATGTACGCGAAAATATCTTCATTTGTCTGCATATAAATATTACCAAGTTCTCCTCTGTACTGATTTAAAGATTTATTAGAACCGAAAATAGTTTTGAGATAGCGCGTTAAGGAAGCGACTGTGTGAAAATTCATACCTTCTACAGCTGTATAGGCATGATTTTGTAAGCGATTGATAATTAATTGGACCAGTTGATATTCCTGTCTGGGGGGTATCAATTTAAGTGCACGGTCGCACATTCTACAAAATTGATAAATAGGTATTTTGTGTCCATCGAATCTAGGAATGGAGTCTACCACACTTTGAGACGCATGGCAGGTTGTTCGTCCACGAAATCGTTATGGGTTGAGAAGAACGTTTCATTAGAACGAGGAAGATTATCGCGAGTGGGTGAAGCTATACTCTGACTTACGATTTGCGACTGTAATTCGTTCATGTGTGCTTTTAAATTTTGTACTTCCTCAGGAACGGAATTTAATTTCCCGAGTTCTTGCCGAATTCCCGCTAATATACTAGCAAGTTCTTGAACGTCAGGTTTAGTTTTAAGCAATTTCCATTTTTCCTCTCTTGCTTCGATTTCCTGTTGTCTCCTCCGTAAAGCATCCGCTTGTTCGGAGAGAATCTTTTCTTTTTCAAGTGCTCGCTGCACGGTATCTGGGTCTCCGGTAGTCATTTTGTCGTCTGTTTCGGAAGGGGTACGAGACGTTTGCGAACGAGTAGTGTACGGTGATCTAATCATGTGTACGAATATTAAGGTCTCGAAATTTTCACAAAGCTTTTCCTTTCCTGGTTCCTACAACAATTTCCAATCCCACCGCTGCCACCAATTTTTATATGTTACGTCACGATTATTGGACAAATGTACAGATCGATATAAACCGCGATATAACACTGTACTTTTCTTCTTTTAGCACTACTACCTCGGCGTAGTGAAAAGAAGCCTCTCCTTTGTTATTTCGGGGAAGTCTGCATGCACCGACTATATCCCGGGACTTGCGAGAGGTGTCGTTATCGGAACGGTGCGTGGAAAGGAGAAAGAGAATCTTATTCTACAATAATGGTGTATCACACAGGAGTAATTGGGGACATTTATTTGTATCTTTATTCTGTAGCCGGGAACCGGCTGTTGTTTTGTGACACGGGATTTTGAGGAATAAATTGTTATCAAATTTCCTCGTTGCACAATGTTATTTTTCAGTAGTATATAAGGGAGGAACGGAAAAAGGGGTGATTTATATTACTTGCGAATATAGAGATTAATACTGAATTTATTAATTCAATCTGGTGTTGATACAGTCTCCACAAAATAGGGGTAAGGAGTACAAGGTTATTATTTTGCTTGATTATTAAAATTAGACTTACTATTATCACGCTGGCTTTTACGGAAGGAGCACCTCCTAATTGCGTCAATCAACCCTCGGGAACAAAAGGCCCCAAACTCGTCAGTCAGCCGGAGCAGTTTCGAGATGAAAAGTCCACTCTGACGTTAGTTTAAGAGACAAGAGTCGATGCTTATGATTCGACAATTAATTAATAAAGACAATGAGCATAATGCTATCCGCTCCGGCTAAGTACGTGTTTTTTATAGTGGTAGATTTGAATGCTGGCTGAATTTGTCATGTTCTGATTTGCTAATGAACGAATAGAGATGGTAATTATGGGAGGCTTCTATGGCTTCCATTGGTTAGAATTAATTCCTTCTAGAAGGTTCTAAGGACGCTTTGGAGGGAGTCAAAGGATGCACTTGAGTCATACTGCATTAGCTCTCGACTGGTAACCTGATTATTTTTCTCGCGCTATCAGTCGGGCGCTTCTTCACCGAGAGGAAACTAAATCCTTTTTCATCCTTTGATTCCTGCCGGTATTCTGGGTGGTACAACCGAGGCGTGTTTTAAATTATTATCGATCGCATTATAGGTGGCTGCGACGTCTTAGTGAATCATCGCATGGTGAGGGGCGGCTGCAACGTCTTGGTGAATCATAGCGAAGGTTAATATTAATACGAAAGTGCAAGGTTTACGACAGAGACAGTTATAATTTACCGATTCTGAAGAGTTTTGAAAAAGGGAATAAAATTTAATTTGCGTGACGTCACAGCACATTTTATTATCAAGGCGATAGCTGCCGCGTTCGAAGGTTCGATCGATGTACTGCCTATAACAAAGAAAAACCACGAGTACATGTCTCCTCTGTACCGCGACTCGTGTAGAATCATGTATACCGACACGGACAGTCTAATTTATCATATCGAGTGCGATGACGCGTACGAGAACATGAAACGTGATATAGTCAGTTTCGACACAAGTGATTACGCGGTAGATAACGCGTATAGTATGCCACTCGTCAATAAAAAAGTGCCGGGCCTGATGAAGGACGAAAACAACGGGGCCATTATGACCGAATTCGTTGGACTTAGGGCGAAAATGTATGCCTTGCGAGTCGATGGTAAGAAAGACACTAAAAAAGCAAAAGGTGTCAAAAGTAACGTTATCGCGCGCACCATCACATTCGACGACTACACGCGGTGTCTAAACGATGAGATCGAAATGACTCGACCGCAGTCGTGCATAAGATCGAAAAAGCACGAAGCGTACACTATCAGCGAGACGAAAATCGCTCTGAGTCCGTACGACGATAAGCGATATAACCAGCCGGATTCGACCGATACGTTGCCGTGGGGACATTACCGAATATAACGTAATGTATATAATGTATATAATGTATATAATGTATATAATGTATATAATGTATATAATATATATAATGTATATAATGTATATAATGTATATAATGTATATAATGTATATAATGTATATACGTATGTATGTATGTATGTATATATATCTATGTCTGTAATATAACGTGGTCCCGGAAGGAACAGTGCGTTTTCCGGGGTCCCCTCCCAGAGTGCTGTGACAACCCCCCCTCCCGGGGTTTTAGTCGGTAAAAGTCCGACATAACCGCCCGGCCTCTCTCCGGAGGCTGGGGGGTATCCTAGGAGGATTTCCCCGGGTCAAAAAAAATGTATGTAGTATACATTTATGTGATCTAACTGCTGCAAGAGATTCTTTAAGATTGTGACAATATATACGTGAAACTTTTGATTTTTTTCACTTCACGTTGTAAACGGGGACAATGGAAGTTATGGAAGAAAAATTTGAGAGTAGAACGTGTATGTATGCTTCCGATTCCGATGACTCGCTGTACAACAGATCGTCTCCACCACCGATCTTACATAGTAATGGGACGGACCCGCGGAATCGCTTTAATCAGGAGATGAAGGAGGACGCTCGCTGGAATCTGACGACGTACTCTCTGCGAAGGGCGATCGGAAATCCATATGTGCGGGAAGAACTGTGGATACAAACAATAGCAGCTTGCAGTAATAAAGCGAAACGGTATATAAGTGGTGTTGCAATAAGAATTCCAAAGAGATATCGTTAAATGAACGCTGAAGACGAAGAGGCGTATTGCGATAAAATCCGGAAGCGGTGGGATAGAGTGAAGTTCGAAATACCTAAAAACAATGAAGGTGAATACGCCTTATAGCCGGAACGCTATCGCTTGAGTGTTATACGAGCTGCATTGCGCGAAATGAATGAAGGGATAAAGTTCCAAAAAACCATACCTTCGGTCGTTCTGAAATTTTGTATATTATTATATTTTGATATGCTAATTATGAATATGTCAATGAAAATTGGCGCAAAGGTCATTTTCTAGGTAAAAATTAAAAAAGAAATTTTTTGCATATTTTTTAATTATCTAAATAAATATACATTTTAGAACAAAAAGTTTTAAATAAAAATTGTACGTCTCTTAAAAACACCGTACACACGTAAGTGAGGGAAAGGTTATCGCACCTCCCCCGAAAGCAGGGGGGAGGTGGGGGTGAACCTCGGTTCGCGTGGAAAGTGTATGCGTAAACTTTTCATGCGTGGAAAGTTAATATAAATTTTTAAATAATACTTCAATTGTGTGTGCATAAACAGTACACACGTAAGTGAGGGAGAGGCTACCGCACTTCCCCTGAAAACAGGGGGAGGTGAGGGTGAACCTAGGTTCGCATGAAAAGTGTATGCGTGAACTTTTCATGCGTGGAAAGTTAATATAAATTTTTAAATAATACTTTAATTGTGTGTGCATAAACAGTACACACATAAGTGAGGGAGGGGCTACCGCACTTCCCCCGAAAGCAGGGAGGAGGTGGGGGTGAACCTAGGTTCGCGTGAAAAGTGTATGCGTAAACTTTTCATGCGTGGAAAGTTAATATGAATTTTTAAATAATACTTCAATTGTGTGTGCATAAACAGTACACACGTAAGTGAGGGAGGGGCTACCGCACTTCCCCCGAAAGCAGGGGAGAAGTGGGGATGAACCTAGGTCCGCGTGAAAAGTGTATGCGTAAACTTTTCATGCGTGGAAAGTTAATATGAATTTTTCTTACATTATATTTTTTTCGTTAAGTACTGCTTTTACAGTAATAGCGTATAGAATATAAAAGTTGCGTTTTTAAGAGATGTACAATTTTTATTTGAAACTTTTTGTTCTGAAATGTATATTTATTTAGATAAGTTTTAACGCAGCCAGACATTTTGAATTATTGCTGCCCATACTGTCGTAATAAACAATCGTCTTATCGCGAAAATATATTATTGCCATACACCAGTGAACGTCCAAATGTACAGGCACAACCACAAGATCCTGCGCAAATATGTCCACCTTCCTAGTCCATCGCTTTAGCGACGAGTGACCGTCCGACAGAAGTTTTGGGTTAAAAAACGTGTTCATCGCGTACCCTTTCGGATACGCGTCGGAAGATGTTCCTCTGGCGATCAGCAGGTTCATATAAAAGTTTATCACTTCGTCGTTTAGCCAATTTAAATCGACCAGCGTGTGAAGATCTTTTTCTGTGAGCCTCAGACCGAAGCCTTCCACCACCACCACCACCTCCATACTGTGGTGGAAACCTTGGCAAAAAAGAAAGTATAATGTTATAAAATTATGGTTTCATAAAATAAGAATGTAACATTACACTCTATTATTTTTTAATATTATTAATATGTATATATACCAGTGTCGATCGATTCACAGCCTCTCTTTTACAGCCTCACTTTTTTCACTTGCACGTGATATTTTAATGAGTTTATTCACACAATAACGAAAAAACGCTTCACATATGCTCTCAAATCTTACACTAATGCGGCTCGACGCGCTTCATCCCTCGTTATATACCCTATGCTCTCTCTCTCGCTCCAATTGAATCTTGAAAGATTATTTCTTTTTTGTTTTGCATTTCTTCCTTTGTCTCACGTACTGCGTCGTAAAAAATAGTGTGAAAT